>NW_026578034.1:27500-30000 GCF_029603195.1 Condylostylus longicornis
AGTATATCATCTACATATATCAGTACAATTAATTTAAAATTTCCAAAATTTTTCTTATATAAGCATGG
The DNA here is from genome assembly GCF_029603195.1 of Condylostylus longicornis. Lineage (NCBI taxonomy): Eukaryota > Metazoa > Arthropoda > Insecta > Diptera > Dolichopodidae > Condylostylus > Condylostylus longicornis. Next base: position 27,569 of record NW_026578034.1, read on the forward strand.
TTCTGTTTTTAGTTGCGAGAAACCACAACCTAATAATTTTGCATTTAATTAACTATTCCAAGCTTTACCGCTTTGTTTTAGTCCATATATTGCCTTATTTAATTTTAAAATTTTATTTTTATTTAAATTCAAATTTGATAATCTTTTATAATATTCTGGTATATCCATATAAATTGTTTCTTGCAAGGATGCATTTAAATAAGCAGTTACAACATCAAATTGATATAATTTTAAATTCCATTTAGCTGAAATTGCTGCTAGTATTCTCATTGATTTCATTTTTGCTACAGGGGCATATGTTTCACTAAAATTAAAGCCTTTAATTTGAGAGTAGCCTTTAGCTACGAGTCTTGCTTTTCGTTTAATCAATTTTCCACTTTCATCAGTTTTTTCAGTGAAAACCCATTTGCAGCCTACAGGTTTCATATCATCTTTACGGTCAACAATAATCCATGTGTTATTTTTCTTATGGGATTCTAATTCACGTTTTATAGCATTTTCCCATTCATCTCTACATGGACTTTTTTCAATATCTAAAATGGTTTCTGAAACGTTTTCACAAGTAATTAAAATATCTTCATCTGGAGTTTCATAGTTTTCTTCGTTTTCTTCCCTTGCATTATCCTTTTTTATGTCTAAATTAGTTTTGTTTTGTCTATATACCTTTCTTGGTCTGCCTTTTGCACCAGTTTTTATTAATTTTGGACGACCTTTAGCTCTTATGCTAATTTAGCTCTTACATTTTCTTGCATTTTTTCCTTTTCTTCAAAATTTTCTGGCTGAATTTCTGAATTTTTTGATTTAATAACTTCTGATAGTTCACTATTTTTATTATCAATCTCATTTTCATCCTTTTCATTTATTTCTAAATTTTCATTTCCTCTTTCTAAAATTGTAAAATTTGTATTATTATCTGGTTCAGTTCCTAATTCATTTACAACAACAATATCTCTACTTTTAATTACACTACGATTATTTTTGTTCCAAAGTCTATACGTTTTCGAATTTTCATCATATCCCAATAAATAATGTGGAGTTGATCTTGCTTCTAACTTGCCTTTAGATGGTATTTTATTTAATACATAAGCTAAAGATCCAAAAGATTTAAAATAAACAATGTTTGGACTTCTTTTATTCCATAATTTATATGGTATATCTCCATTCAGACTGTCAGAAGGACAACGATTCCGAATATGGTTTGCTGTTGCTATAGCTTCAGCCCATAAATATTTTGGGAGTTCAGATTGAAGCAAAAGACATCTGGCCATATCTAAAAGTGTTCGATTCTTTCTTTCTGAAACTCCATTCTGTTGAGGAGAATAAACAGCAGTTGTTTCGTGTTTTATACCATGTTCTTTTAAAAAATTACAAAACTGAGAATTAACGTACTCTGTACCATTGTCCGTTCTGAGCCTTTTTATTTTTTCTCCAATATGCAATTCCACTTTTCTTTTAAAGTCTTTAAATTTATTTAAACTTTCCGATTTTTGTTTCATAAAGTAAATTTCTGTTTACCGGGTTGAATCGTCTGTAAAAGTTATAAAATATTTCGCACCCCCCATAGAAGTAATATTTAAAGGTCCACATACATCATTATGTATAAGTTCTAGAGGTTTTCTTTTATAATAATTATTATTAGATATAAATGGGCGTCTACATTGTTTGGCCTGTAGACATATCTCACAAGATGTGGGTGCTATATTATTTATTATATTTTCCTTAATTCCGAAGACCTTTTTGTTTTTAATAATTTTAATTAAAGATTTATAATTTAAGTGACCGTATCTGTAATGCCACAATTTAAGCAAATTTTCACTCTTAGCGAAATTCACCTCTTGATATTTGTCAAAATAAATTTCATATAAATCATCTACTCTTATTGCTTTTAAAACGACCTGATTTAATTTGTTCACTACTACAGCTTTATCCGCAAAAAATTTGACGATGAAACCGTTTTTAGTTATCTTGCTTACTGATAATAAATTTTTTCTGACTTTCGGCACATACAACACATCGTTTAAATTTATAATTTGATTGTCATTAGCTTTTAATTTAATAGTTCCGTAACTCTGTATTTCTACTACAGCATCACTTGCAAGATTGATTTTAGAATTACGATTATTATTTAACGTTTGAAACATACTTTTATCTTTACAGACGTGTGATGATGCACCAGCATCTAATACCCATTTATCATTAAATTTTTCCACATAAAAAATATTCTCATTTTCAGATGCGATATCACTCTCCAAATTATTTTTGGTTTCAATATTGAAAACAGATTCAATGGCAATTCTAAATCCTTCATACTGTTCCGGCAAACTATATAATAAAAGCACTGACAGCAAATCATCGTCAACAATCATATCAATTGATTTCAATTTATCTACAAGATCTAAAAATTTACATAAGTGCTCGTTTACCGAATTATT
>NW_026578034.1:37500-40000 GCF_029603195.1 Condylostylus longicornis
GGAAAAAACCAGAGGATAATGATTTGTTAAAAATCAAAGTAAGCGGATATGATAAATTGTGTCTACAGTTATGAAGAAGTATAGGTGGTATAAGGTCCGGTCCAGGTCCTTTATTGGTTTCTAAGTCACAAATACCCTGAAGTACGTTGTCTACTGAAAGATGAACATCTTTAAAAAGGGGATGACCGTTATCTATACTAGTGGGGGTATAGACATAATTAGAAAGAGAATCTAATCTATAAGTTTGTTGAAAATTATCGGCAAAAAAATTGCAAATCTCAGAGTTAGAAGATGATATTAACCCGTTCTTGCTCATGTAGCTCGGATATCCCGACGATTTACGTTTGGAGTTAACAAAGTCAAAAAATCTTTTCGGGTTCCCCAAAATCGAGCTGCCTATATTTTGGATATAAATATCATATGCCTCATTGGATTTATTTTTGAATTCATTCGCCAACTCATTATATTCATTAATAAGTGAGTTATTGTCCCTAGAATGCTTAATTTTATTGTATAATTTATTTCTCCGATTACGTAATTGTCTTAAATTACGGTCTAACCATGGTTCCGCCAGTCTATCCTTTTTAAGGATTCTTGGAACATGGGCGTCAATTAATCTGAACAAAATAGAGTAAAAATCGGAGATAATATTGTCTAAATTGTCCTGATGGAACATATCGTTCCAATTAATTAAGCTAAGAGCATAATTGATGCTGTTGTAGTCGGCGTTAAGAAAATCATATACAATCTCTTTATTGTAAGATTTAGAGAACTTAAGTTTGTTATTAGGAAATTCGAGAACAATTGCATTATGATGAATAGAATTTTTGAAAAGGTTCTCTTCGTCTGTAGCAAGTCGAACCCGTATGCTGTCATAGGCATTTGAGAAAGCTAAGTCCAACCAATTACCTCTTTCATTTGGGTAACGTACCACCTGCTGCAAGTCGTTCCCATAGAACGTACTAACGAGATTAAAATCGATGTCTTCCATGAAGTTGACTGGAAGAAGATGGTTATCACATTCATCGTTGATAAACGACAAAGCCGACCGATTAAAATCACCTAGAACAACTATCTCATCATCCTCATGCATTTGTGAAAATATTTCGTTACATATGGTAAAGAAATCGTTATAAGAGGATTCGTCAGAATTAGGGGGGAAGTAAACCACTCCCACATAGGTATAGATTCTACCTGAGTATATTTTGATAAATTGATGGTCGAATGTGGAAAAAACTGAAGTGGATACCAATTGGTTTGGTAACCGATTATTGACGGCGATCAAAACGCCCCCACCCCTGGATTGACCAGTAGCTGTATAATCACGATCTTTTCTGTATACAGACCAATTACTGTCAAGTATTTCCTCATTTTTGAAAGAATCGTTCAACCACGTTTCCGTAAGAGTTAAAATATTGAAATTGCAAGATTTAGCGTCAATAAAGAGATTTTTAAGCTTTCCTCTCAAACCGCTGCAATTATGGTAAAATATGTTAGGGAAAACAGATGATTTGATGGGACGAATAGTCACAAGACTACTATGGGAGGCTTTGAGGGTGGGTCCGTCACTATTTAAACCATTTTGATGGTGATTTAGAGGATCCCGACGGAAGAAAAAACCTATCGTTTGATTCCCTCATTCTTTGTAAGTAATCAACCCATTTACTCTTCATGTGTTTCCGATAAGTCTGAAGGTCCTTCTCGACACTTTCAGGTTGCATATTTAAAGTTTCATGAAATCTTTTGTACAGTCTCAGGAGGAGAGTGTAATCAGAGGGGAGACCCTCACTTTCTATGAAAACTTTTATGCTGAACTGAGTCTTGCCTTCATGATGCACTGTGTCCGCCGCGTCATGTAAGTAAGCCAGATAAAGCTTAACGTTTTCATAGACAACCCTGTCTCTAAAGCGAGACAAAATGTACGTACTGTCACCAGCCTCAACTGCCTTTTTTGTCATACGAACAACTGGTGGAACAAGTGGATCTATAAAAGATTGTGAAGGCAAGATGGGAATTAGAGTAGTCTGAATAGTCGCCGCATTGGTTTCGCCACTCTTACAAGTTTGAGCTTTTACGGTCCCGTTGAATGTTTCGCCCTGGATGAAATTTGAATACTTGCCAATATTATTGTTATTGGCACCATTATTCATAAGATTGTCAGTATTATTGTTGCCGTCATTATTATTACTGTCATTACTATTAGTATTATTATTGCTATTATTATTATTATTGTCATTAATATTAATACTATAATTGTTATTAATATTGTTCTTATTGCTGGTATTGTTATTATTATCAATATTATTATTATTATTATTATTATTATTATTATTATTATTATTATTATTATTATTATTATCATTATTATTATTATTATTGTTAATATTATTATCAATATTATTATTATTATTATTATTATTATTATTATTATTATTATTATTATTGTTATTATTATTATTATTGTTATTATTATTATTATTATTATTGTTATTATTTTTAT
>NW_026578034.1:47500-50000 GCF_029603195.1 Condylostylus longicornis
TGTTAATAAATTCTTCACACTGTTAGATTCACAATTAAATTACTTAAATAAAGATTCAATAGTTATAGGAAACTTCAATTTTAATTTACATGATTCACAAGATAAAAACACTTCTGAATATAAAACTATTGTGGAGACCAATGGATTTTTCTTTTGTGATGATTCTGTGACAAGACCCAGCTCTGGAACCTGCATTGACCACATTCTCAAAAACAATCTAAAAAATAAAATAATTATTACACATTTAAGAACCAATTTTACTGATCATAATGCTTTACTATTAGAAATTGATGAAAATAATTTTGCAAACAACTCTAAAGAAATTACATATGTGAAAAGGAAAACAAATTTTGTTGCTTTAAAGAATCAGCTGGCTAATTGTAAGTTTGACAATTTAACAAGTGCTACCGCTGTACCTTATAGGCAAATTGTTGAAAATTTGAACAACTGTCTCGAATCTACTACATTTGAAAAAAAAATTAATAAAAATTTAAAATATAGCAAACCGTGGGTAGACAGTGAATGTATTCGCTTAATAAAAATTAGAAATTGTTGGTATCATAAATATAGTCTAGATCCAAATAATACTTACTTTAAAGAAAAATATCACTTTGGCTCAATAAATTCACTGCTCTAAAAAGAAAAAAACGTAAACAATATGACACACATAATTTTCAAAAAAGTTTAAATAATCCAAAAGAAATATGGAATTTAGTTAATGAAATTCTCACAGACAGTCATAAAAAAACTAATGAATTTTTTACAAACACTGTCTCTTTAACTGAGAAAAAGAACAAAATTAATGAGTTTAATGACACGTCATATTGTAATATAGGTAAAGTAATGGCTGCAAAGTTTAATTCTACATATGTTCCACAAACAATAACTAATACCAGACTTCACTTTGCAGAAATTAATGAAAGAGAAACAATAAATTTAATTAATAAACTCTCTTCTACAAATAGTGCAGGGATAGATGATATAAATTCAATAATTATAAAACAATGCAGTGGAGAATTAGCAAAGTCCATCACCAATTTAATTAATTCTTCTATAAAAGAATGCTGTGTCCCTGATGAATTAAAAATTAATAAAGTTATACCAGTATACAAGCGAATTGGTGATAAAAGTAATGTAAATAATTTGAGTCCAATTTCTATTCCATCGGTGTTTAGTAAATTAATTGAGACATACATAAATAAACAATTTACAGAATATTTATATAAAAACAATCTATTATCTGAAATACAGTATGGTTTCATTAAACAATCAAATACTAATACTGTATTATTTGATGTAGTAAGTTATATACAAAGCCTTGTATGTAAAAATCAGAAGGTCGGTTTGGTTTTCTTCGATTTGAGTAAAGCATTTGATTCTGTGGATCGTAAGATTATGTTGCGCAAATTACTTGAATGTGGTGTTAGAGGCAAAGAATACCCGCAAATTCTTTAACGTCAAAATTTTGATTTTAGTCTACAAACTGTCTGAAACTAAAACTTTTACGGACAGAAATCTAGTAAACTTTTTACCCGTAATTGACTTTGAATTTTGATCATCCGTAAACGTCAAAACAAAAAAAATTTTTTTTTAGATTTAAAATAAATTTATACTTACACATTAAAAATTAACAATAAAAATATTTTTTATATTATTTTTAACGTAATGATAGTCACTCAACACATCAAATTTATTTACTGAATTACTACGTCAGACTGTCTGCATGTAAAAAAAAAAATCTACAATTTTGACGATTAATTGACTTTTTTTAAACGTTTAAGAATTTAAACTTTGACTGAGAGTAAAAACGTAGTAGAGTATCCGTTAACTCAGACAACTCAGATTTTGTAAAATTTGACGTTTAAGAATTTACCATACTATTGGTTTAAAAGTTACTTGGAATATAGAAAACAATATGCTGAGTGTGATACTGTAAAAAGTAATATCAATTTTATTGATTATGGTGTCATTCAAGGTAGTTCCTTGGGACCTGTTTTATTTGCTTATTACATTAACGACTTTTCTAAAATTAAACTACTCGGTAAACCGATAATATATGCAGATGATATCGTTGTAATTTATAAAGAAAGAACTTTCGATAATATGCAAAAAAATATTAATCAAGATATGGAAGCTATTTATAATTGGATGTGTGTGCATAAATTATCGGTAAATGTGAGCAAAACTAAATACATGCTAATTAACTCTAAAAGCTCCGAAATTTACATCAAGTTCAACGGAAATAAAATAAATAAAGTCAAAGAGTACAGGTATCTGGGTGTTACTGTCGATGAAGATTTAAATTGGAATCAACATGTTAATGAAACAATTAGTAAAACGAGAAAAATTGCCGGCTTGTTTAAAAAATTAGGTGAGCGTGTGCCACATAATATTAAAATATCAATATACTATAGTCTTTTTCATAGCGTTTTAACATATGCTATTGGTATTTGGGGTAACACGTTTTTAAAAAATATAAATACTTTACAAAGAATCCAAA